>NC_088409.1:21502588-21542588 GCF_034236695.1 Oncorhynchus nerka
GTTCTCTCCATCATCTCACCTAGATACAATACAGTGCTCTCTCCATCATCTCACCTAGATACAGTACAGTGTTCTCTTCATCATCATCTCACCTAGATACAGTACAGTGTTCTCTTCATCATCATCTCACCTAGATACAGTACAGTGTTCTCTCATCATCATCTCACCTAGATACAGTACAGTGTTCTCTCCATCATCATCTCACCTAGATACAGTACAGTGTTCTCTCCATCATCATCTCACCTAGATACAGTACAGTGTTCTCTCCATCATCTCACCTAGATACAGTATAGTGTTCTCTCCATCATCATCTCACCTAGATACAGTACAGTGTTCTCTCCATCATCTCACCTAGATACAGTACAGTGTTCTCTTCATCATCATCTCACCTAGATACAGTACAGTGTTCTCTCCATCATCATTTCACCTAGATACAGTACAGTGTTCTCTCCATCATCATCTCACCTAGAAACAGTACAGTGTTCTCTCCATCATCATCTCACCTAGATACAGTACAGTGTTCTCTCCATCATCATCTCACCTAGATACAGTACAGTGTTCTCTTCATCATCATCTCACCTAGATACAGTACAGTGTTCTCTCCATCATCATCTCACCTAGATACAGTACAGTGTTCTCTCATCATCATCTCACCTAGATACAGTACAGTGTTCTCTCCATCATCATCTCACCTAGATACAGTACAGTGTTCTCTCCATCATCTCACCTAGAAACAGTACATCCATCATCATCTCACCTAGATACAGTACAGTGTTCTCTCCATCATCATCTCACCTAGATACAGTACAGTGTTCTCTCCATCATCATCTCACCTAGATACAGTACAGTGTTCTCTCCATCATCATCTCACCTAGATACAGTACAGTGTTCTCTCCATCATCATCTCACCTAGATACAGTACAGTGTTCTCTCCATCATCATCTCACCTAGATACAGTACAGTGTTCTCTCCATCATCTCACCTAGATACAGTACAGTGTTCTCTCCATCATCATCTCACCTAGATACAGTACAGTGTTCTCTCCATCATCATCTCACCTAGATACAGTACAGTGTTCTCTCCATCATCATCTCACCTAGATACAGTACAGTGTTCTCTCCATCATCATCTCACCTAGATACAGTACAGTGTTCTCTCCATCATCTCACCTAGATACAGTACAGTGTTCTCTCCATCATCATCTCACCTAGATACAGTACAGTGTTCTCTTCATCATCATCTCACCTAGATACAGTACAGTGTTCTCTCCATCATCTCACCTAGATACAGTACAGTGTTCTCTCCATCATCTCACCTAGATACAGTACAGTGTTCTCTCCATCATCTCACCTAGATACAGTACAGTGTTCTCTCCATCATCATCTCACCTAGATACAGTACAGTGTTCTCTCCATCATCTCACCTAGATACAGTACAGTGTTCTCTCCATCATCATCTCACCTAGATACAGTACAGTGTTCTCTCCATCATCATCTCACCTAGATACAGTACAGTGTTCTCTCCATCATCATCTCACCTAGATACAGTACAGTGTTCTCTCCATCATCATCTCACCTAGATACAGTATAGTGTTCTCTCCATCATCATCTCACCTAGATACAGTACAGTGTTCTCTTCATCATCATCTCACCTAGATACAGTACAGTATTCTCTCATCATCATCTCACCTAGATACAGTACAGTGTTCTCTCCATCATCATCTCACCTAGATACAGTACAGTGTTCTCTTCATCATCATCTCACCTAGATACAGTACAGTGTTCTCTCCATCATCATCTCACCTAGATACAGTACAGTGTTCTCTCCATCATCTCACCTAGATACAGTACAGTGTTCTCTCCATCATCATCTCACCTAGATACAGTATATTATTCTCTCCATCATCATCTCACCTAGATACAGTACAGTGTTCTCTCCATCATCATCTCACCTAGATACAGTACAGTGTTCTCTCCATCATCATCTCACCTAGATACAGTACAGTGTTCTCTCCATCATCTCACCTAGATACAGTACAGTGTTCTCTCATCATCACCTCACCTAGATACAGTACAGTGTTCTCTCCATCATCATCTCACCTAGATACAGTACAGTGTTCTCTCCATCATCATCTCACCTAGATACAGTACAGTGTTCTCTCCATCATCTCACCTAGATACAGTACAGTGTTCTCTCCATCATCATCTCACCTAGATACAGTATATTATTCTCTCCATCATCATCTCACCTAGATACAGTACAGTGTTCTCTCCATCATCATCTCACCTAGATACAGTACAGTGTTCTCTCCATCATCATCTCACCTAGATACAGTACAGTGTTCTCTCCATCATCTCACCTAGATACAGTACAGTGTTCTCTCCATCATCATCTCACCTAGATACAGTACAGTGTTCTCTTCATCATCATCTCACCTAGATACAGTACAGTGTTCTCTCCATCATCATCTCACCTAGATACAGTACAGTGTTCTCTCCATCATCTCACCTAGATACAGTACAGTGTTCTCTCCATCATCATCTCACCTAGATACAGTACAGTGTTCTCTCCATCATCATCTCACCTAGATACAGTACAGTGTTCTCTTCATCATCATCTCACCTAGATACAGTACAGTGTTCTCTTCATCATCATCTCACCTAGATACAGTACAGTGTTCTCTTCATCATCATCTCACCTAGATACAGTACAGTGTTCTTCCATCATCATCTCACCTAGATACAGTACAGTGTTCTCTCCATCATCATCTCACCTAGATACAGTACAGTGTTCTCTTCATCATCATCTCACCTAGATACAGTACAGTGTTCTCTCCATCATCATCTCACCTAGATACAGTACAGTGTTCTCTCCATCATCATCTCACCTAGATACAGTACAGTGTTCTCTCCATCATCATCTCACCTAGATACAGTACAGTGTTCTCTTCATCATCATCTCACCTAGATACAGTACAGTGTTCTCTTCATCATCATCTCACCTAGATACAGTACATCATCATCTCACCTAGATACAGTACAGTGTTCTCTCATCATCATCTCACCTAGATACAGTACAGTGTTCTCTCCATCATCATCTCACCTAGATACAGTACAGTGTTCTCTTCATCATCATCTCACCTAGATACAGTACAGTGTTCTCTCCATCATCATCTCACCTAGATACAGTACAGTGTTCTCTCCATCATCTCACCTAGATACAGTACAGTGTTCTCTCCATCATCATCTCACCTAGATACAGTACAGTGTTCTCTCCATCATCATCTCACCTAGATACAGTACAGTGTTCTCTTCATCATCATCTCACCTAGATACAGTACAGTGTTCTCTTCATCATCATCTCACCTAGATACAGTACAGTGTTCTCTTCATCATCATCTCACCTAGATACAGTACAGTGTTCTTCCATCATCATCTCACCTAGATACAGTACAGTGTTCTCTCCATCATCATCTCACCTAGATACAGTACAGTGTTCTCTTCATCATCATCTCACCTAGATACAGTACAGTGTTCTCTCCATCATCATCTCACCTAGATACAGTACAGTGTTCTCTCCATCATCATCTCACCTAGATACAGTACAGTGTTCTCTCCATCATCATCTCACCTAGATACAGTACAGTGTTCTCTCCATCGTCATCTCACCTAGATACAGTATAGTATTCTCTCCATCATCATCTCACCTAGATACAGTACAGTGTTCTCTCCATCATCATCTCACCTAGATACAGTACAGTGTTCTCTCCATCATCATCTCACCTAGATACAGTACAGTGTTCTCTCCATCATCTCACCTAGATACAGTACAGTGTTCTCTCCATCATCATCTCACCTAGATACAGTACAGTGTTCTCTCCATCATCTCACCTAGATACAGTACAGTGTTCTCTCCATCATCATCTCACCTAGATACAGTACAGTGTTCTCTTCATCATCATCTCACCTAGATACAGTACAGTGTTCTCTCCATCATCATCTCACCTAGATACAGTACAGTGTTCTCTCCATCATCTCACCTAGATACAGTACAGTGTTCTCTCCATCATCATCTCACCTAGATACAGTACAGTGTTCTCTCCATCATCATCTCACCTAGATACAGTACAGTGTTCTCTCCATCATCATCTCACCTAGATACAGTACAGTGTTCTCTCCATCATCATCTCACCTAGATACAGTACAGTGTTCTCTCCATCATCATCTCACCTAGATACAGTACAGTGTTCTCTCCATCATCATCTCACCTAGATACAGTACAGTGTTCTCTCCATCATCTCACCTAGATACAATACAGTGCTCTCTCCATCATCTCACCTAGATACAGTACAGTGTTCTCTTCATCATCATCTCACCTAGATACAGTACAGTGTTCTCTTCATCATCATCTCACCTAGATACAGTACAGTGTTCTCTCCATCATCATTTCACCTAGATACAGTACAGTGTTCTCTCCATCATCATCTCACCTAGAAACAGTACAGTGTTCTCTCCATCATCATCTCACCTAGAAACAGTACAGTGTTCTCTCCATCATCATCTCACCTAGATACAGTACAGTGTTCTCTTCATCATCATCTCACCTAGATACAGTACAGTGTTCTCTCCATCATCATCTCACCTAGATACAGTATAGTGTTCTCTTCATCATCATCTCACCTAGATACAGTACAGTGTTCTCTCCATCATCATCTCACCTAGATACAGTACAGTGTTCTCTCCATCATCTCACCTAGAAACAGTACAGTGTTCTCTCCATCATCATCTCACCTAGATACAGTACAGTGTTCTCTCCATCATCTCACCTAGAAACAGTACAGTGTTCTCTCCATCATCATCTCACCTAGATACAGTACAGTGTTCTCTCCATCATCATCTCACCTAGATACAGTACAGTGTTCTCTCCATCATCATCTCACCTAGATACAGTACAGTGTTCTCTCCATCATCTCACCTAGATACAGTACAGTGTTCTCTCCATCATCATCTCACCTAGATACAGTATAGTATTCTCTCCATCATCATCTCACCTAGATACAGTACAGTGTTCTCTCCATCATCATCTCACCTAGATACAGTACAGTGTTCTCTCCATCATCATCTCACCTAGATACAGTACAGTGTTCTCTCCATCATCTCACCTAGATACAGTACAGTGTTCTCTCCATCATCATCTCACCTAGATACAGTACAGTGTTCTCTTCATCATCATCTCACCTAGATACAGTACAGTGTTCTCTCCATCATCTCACCTAGATACAGTACAGTGTTCTCTCCATCATCTCACCTAGATACAGTACAGTGTTCTCTCCATCATCTCACCTAGATACAGTACAGTGTTCTCTCCATCATCATCTCACCTAGATACAGTACAGTGTTCTCTCCATCATCATCTCACCTAGATACAGTACAGTGTTCTCTCCATCATCATCTCACCTAGATACAGTACAGTGTTCTCTTCATCATCATCTCACCTAGATACAGTACAGTGTTCTCTCCATCATCATCTCACCTAGATACAGTACAGTGTTCTCTCCATCATCATCTCACCTAGATACAGTACAGTGTTCTCTTCATCATCATCTCACCTAGATACAGTACAGTGTTCTCTCCATCATCATCTCACCTAGATACAGTACAGTGTTCTCTCCATCATCTCACCTAGATACAGTACAGTGTTCTCTCCATCATCATCTCACCTAGATACAGTATATTATTCTCTCCATCATCATCTCACCTAGATACAGTACAGTGTTCTCTCCATCATCATCTCACCTAGATACAGTACAGTGTTCTCTCCATCATCATCTCACCTAGATACAGTACAGTGTTCTCTCCATCATCTCACCTAGATACAGTACAGTGTTCTCTCCATCATCATCTCACCTAGATACAGTACAGTGTTCTCTTCATCATCATCTCACCTAGATACAGTACAGTGTTCTCTCCATCATCATCTCACCTAGATACAGTACAGTGTTCTCTCCATCATCTCACCTAGATACAGTACAGTGTTCTCTCCATCATCATCTCACCTAGATACAGTATAGTATTCTCTCCATCATCATCTCACCTAGATACAGTACAGTGTTCTCTCCATCATCATCTCACCTAGATACAGTACAGTGTTCTCTCCATCATCATCTCACCTAGATACAGTACAGTGTTCTCTCCATCATCTCACCTAGATACAGTACAGTGTTCTCTCCATCATCATCTCACCTAGATACAGTACAGTGTTCTCTCCATCATCATCTCACCTAGATACAGTACAGTGTTCTCTCCATCATCATCTCACCTAGATACAGTACAGTGTTCTCTCCATCATCATCTCACCTAGATACAGTATAGTGTTCTCTCCATCATCATCTCACCTAGATACAGTACAGTGTTCTCTTCATCATCATCTCACCTAGATACAGTACAGTGTTCTCTCCATCATCATCTCACCTAGATACAGTACAGTGTTCTCTCCATCATCATCTCACCTAGATACAGTACAGTGTTCTCTTCATCATCATCTCACCTAGATACAGTACAGTGTTCTCTCCATCATCATCTCACCTAGATACAGTACAGTGTTCTCTCCATCATCTCACCTAGATACAGTACAGTGTTCTCTCCATCATCATCTCACCTAGATACAGTATAGTGTTCTCTCCATCATCATCTCACCTAGATACAATACAGTGTTCTCTCCATCATCATCTCACCTAGATACAGTATAGTGTTCTCTCCATCATCATCTCACCTAGATACAGTACAGTGTTCTCTTCATCATCATCTCACCTAGATACAGTATAGTATTCTCTCCATCATCATCTCACCTAGATACAGTACAGTGTTCTCTCCATCATCATCTCACCTAGATACAGTACAGTGTTCTCTTCATCATCATCTCACCTAGATACAGTACAGTGTTCTTTCCATCATCATCTCACCTAGATACAGTACAGTGTTCTCTCCATCATCTCACCTAGATACAGTACAGTGTTCTCTCCATCATCATCTCACCTAGATACAGTATATTATTCTCTCCATCATCATCTCACCTAGATACAGTACAGTGTTCTCTCCATCATCATCTCACCTAGATACAGTACAGTGTTCTCTCCATCATCATCTCACCTAGATACAGTACAGTGTTCTCTCCATCATCTCACCTAGATACAGTACAGTGTTCTCTCCATCATCACCTCACCTAGATACAGTACAGTGTTCTCTTCATCATCATCTCACCTAGATACAGTACAGTGTTCTCTCCATCATCATCTCACCTAGATACAGTACAGTGTTCTCTCCATCATCTCACCTAGATACAGTACAGTGTTCTCTCCATCATCATCTCACCTAGATACAGTATATTATTCTCTCCATCATCATCTCACCTAGATACAGTACAGTGTTCTCTCCATCATCATCTCACCTAGATACAGTATATTATTCTCTCCATCATCATCTCACCTAGATACAGTACAGTGTTCTCTCCATCATCATCTCACCTAGATACAGTACAGTGTTCTCTCCATCATCTCACCTAGATACAGTACAGTGTTCTCTCCATCATCATCTCACCTAGATACAGTACAGTGTTCTCTCCATCATCATCTCACCTAGATACAGTACAGTGTTCTCTTCATCATCATCTCACCTAGATACAGTACAGTGTTCTCTTCATCATCATCTCACCTAGATACAGTACAGTGTTCTCTCAATCATCATCTCACCTAGATACAGTACAGTGTTCTCTCCATCATCATCTCACCTAGATACAGTACAGTGTTCTCTCCATCATCATCTCACCTAGATACAGTACAGTGTTCTCTCCATCATCATCTCACCTAGATACAGTACAGTGTTCTCTCCATCATCATCTCACCTAGATACAGTACAGTGTTCTCTCCATCATCATCTCACCTAGATACAGTACAGTGTTCTCTCCATCATCTCACCTAGATACAGTACAGTGTTCTCTCCATCATCATCTCACCTAGATACAGTACAGTGTTCTCTCATCATCATCTCACCTAGATACAGTACAGTGTTCTCTCCATCATCTCACCTAGATACAGTACAGTGTTCTCTCCATCATCATCTCACCTAGATACAGTACAGTGTCTCTTCATCATCATCTCACCTAGATACAGTACAGTGTTCTTCCATCATCATCTCACCTAGATACAGTACAGTGTTCTCTCCATCATCATCTCACCTAGATACAGTACAGTGTTCTCTTCATCATCATCTCACCTAGATACAGTACAGTGTTCTCTCCATCATCATCTCACCTAGATACAGTACAGTGTTCTCTCCATCATCATCTCACCTAGATACAGTACAGTGTTCTCTCCATCATCATCTCACCTAGATACAGTACAGTGTTCTCTCCATCATCATCTCACCTAGATACAGTACAGTGTTCTCTCCATCATCATCTCACCTAGATACAGTACAGTGTTCTCTCCATCATCATCTCACCTAGATACAGTACAGTGTTCTCTCCATCATCTCACCTAGATACAGTACAGTGTTCTCTCCATCATCATCTCACCTAGATACAGTACAGTGTTCTCTCCATCATCTCACCTAGATACAGTACAGTGTTCTCTCCATCATCATCTCACCTAGATACAGTACAGTGTTCTCTCCATCATCATCTCACCTAGATACAGTACAGTGTTCTCTCCATCATCATCTCACCTAGATACAGTATAGTGTTCTCTTCATCATCATCTCACCTAGATACAGTATAGTATTCTCTCCATCATCATCTCACCTAGATACAGTACAGTGTTCTCTCCATCATCATCTCACCTAGATACAGTACAGTGTTCTCTTCATCATCATCTCACCTAGATACAGTACAGTGTTCTCTCCATCATCATCTCACCTAGATACAGTACAGTGTTCTCTCCATCATCTCACCTAGATACAGTACAGTGTTCTCTCCATCATCATCTCACCTAGATACAGTATATTATTCTCTCCATCATCATCTCACCTAGATACAGTACAGTGTTCTCTCCATCATCATCTCACCTAGATACAGTACAGTGTTCTCTCCATCATCATCTCACCTAGATACAGTACAGTGTTCTCTCCATCATCTCACCTAGATACAGTACAGTGTTCTCTCCATCATCATCTCACCTAGATACAGTACAGTGTTCTCTTCATCATCATCTCACCTAGATACAGTACAGTGTTCTCTCCATCATCATCTCACCTAGATACAGTACAGTGTTCTCTCCATCATCTCACCTAGATACAGTACAGTGTTCTCTCCATCATCATCTCACCTAGATACAGTATATTATTCTCTCCATCATCATCTCACCTAGATACAGTACAGTGTTCTCTCCATCATCATCTCACCTAGATACAGTACAGTGTTCTCTCCATCATCATCTCACCTAGATACAGTACAGTGTTCTCTCCATCATCTCACCTAGATACAGTACAGTGTTCTCTCCATCATCATCTCACCTAGATACAGTACAGTGTTCTCTTCATCATCATCTCACCTAGATACAGTACAGTGTTCTCTCCATCATCATCTCACCTAGATACAGTACAGTGTTCTCTCCATCATCTCACCTAGATACAGTACAGTGTTCTCTCCATCATCATCTCACCTAGATACAGTACAGTGTTCTCTCCATCATCATCTCACCTAGATACAGTACAGTGTTCTCTTCCATCATCATCTCACCTAGATACAGTACAGTGTTTCTTCCATCATCATCTCACCTAGATACAGTACAGTGTTCTCTCAATCATCATCTCACCTAGATACAGTACAGTGTTCTCTCCATCATCATCTCACCTAGATACAGTACAGTGTTCTCTCCATCATCATCTCACCTAGATACAGTACAGTGTTCTCTCCATCATCTCACCTAGATACAGTACAGTGTTCTCTCCATCATCATCTCACCTAGATACAGTACAGTGTTCTCTCCATCATCTCACCTAGATACAGTACAGTGTTCTCTCCATCATCATCTCACCTAGATACAGTACAGTGTTCTCTCCATCATCATCTCACCTAGATACAGTACAGTGTTCTCTCCATCATCATCTCACCTAGATACAGTATAGTGTTCTCTCCATCATCATCTCACCTAGATACAGTACAGTGTTCTCTCCATCATCATCTCACCTAGATACAGTACAGTGTTCTCTTCATCATCATCTCACCTAGATACAGTATAGTATGTTCTCTCCATCATCATCTCACCTAGATACAGTACAGTGTTCTCTCCATCATCATCTCACCTAGATACAGTACAGTGTTCTCTTCATCATCATCTCACCTAGATACAGTACAGTGTTCTCTCCATCATCATCTCACCTAGATACAGTACAGTGTTCTCTCCATCATCTCACCTAGATACAGTACAGTGTTCTCTCCATCATCATCTCACCTAGATACAGTATAGTGTTCTCTCCATCATCATCTCACCTAGATACAGTATAGTGTTCTCTCCATCATCATCTCACCTAGATACAGTATAGTGTTCTCTCCATCATCATCTCACCTAGATACAGTACAGTGTTCTCTTCATCATCATCTCACCTAGATACAGTATAGTATTCTCTCCATCATCATCTCACCTAGATACAGTACAGTGTTCTCTCCATCATCATCTCACCTAGATACAGTACAGTGTTCTCTTCATCATCATCTCACCTAGATACAGTACAGTGTTCTTTCCATCATCATCTCACCTAGATACAGTACAGTGTTCTCTCCATCATCTCACCTAGATACAGTACAGTGTTCTCTCCATCATCATCTCACCTAGATACAGTATATTATTCTCTCCATCATCATCTCACCTAGATACAGTACAGTGTTCTCTCCATCATCATCTCACCTAGATACAGTACAGTGTTCTCTCCATCATCATCTCACCTAGATACAGTACAGTGTTCTCTCCATCATCTCACCTAGATACAGTACAGTGTTCTCTCCATCATCACCTCACCTAGATACAGTACAGTGTTCTCTTCATCATCATCTCACCTAGATACAGTACAGTGTTCTCTCCATCATCATCTCACCTAGATACAGTACAGTGTTCTCTCCATCATCTCACCTAGATACAGTACAGTGTTCTCTCCATCATCATCTCACCTAGATACAGTACAGTGTTCTCTCCATCATCATCTCACCTAGATACAGTACAGTGTTCTCTCCATCATCATCTCACCTAGATACAGTACAGTGTTCTCTCCATCATCATCTCACCTAGATACAGTACAGTGTTCTCTCCATCATCATCTCACCTAGATACAGTACAGTGTTCTCTCCATCATCTCACCTAGATACAGTACAGTGTTCTCTCCATCATCATCTCACCTAGATACAGTACAGTGTTCTCTCCATCATCATCTCACCTAGATACAGTACAGTGTTCTCTTCATCATCATCTCACCTAGATACAGTACAGTGTTCTCTTCATCATCATCTCACCTAGATACAGTACAGTGTTCTCTCAATCATCATCTCACCTAGATACAGTACAGTGTTCTCTCCATCATCATCTCACCTAGATACAGTACAGTGTTCTCTCCATCATCTCACCTAGATACAGTACAGTGTTCTCTCCATCATCATCTCACCTAGATACAGTATAGTATTCTCTCCATCATCATCTCACCTAGATACAGTACAGTGTTCTCTCCATCATCATCTCACCTAGATACAGTACAGTGTTCTCTCCATCATCTCACCTAGATACAGTACAGTGTTCTCTCCATCATCATCTCACCTAGATACAGTACAGTGTTCTCTTCATCATCATCTCACCTAGATACAGTACAGTGTTCTCTCCATCATCTCACCTAGATACAGTACAGTGTTCTCTCCATCATCATCTCACCTAGATACAGTACAGTGTTCTCTTCATCATCATCTCACCTAGATACAGTACAGTGTTCTTCCATCATCATCTCACCTAGATACAGTACAGTGTTCTCTCCATCATCATCTCACCTAGATACAGTACAGTGTTCTCTTCATCATCATCTCACCTAGATACAGTACAGTGTTCTCTCCATCATCATCTCACCTAGATACAGTACAGTGTTCTCTCCATCATCATCTCACCTAGATACAGTACAGTGTTCTCTCCATCGTCATCTCACCTAGATACAGTATAGTATTCTCTCCATCATCATCTCACCTAGATACAGTACAGTGTTCTCTCCATCATCATCTCACCTAGATACAGTACAGTGTTCTCTCCATCATCATCTCACCTAGATACAGTACAGTGTTCTCTCCATCATCTCACCTAGATACAGTATAGTGTTCTCTCCATCATCATCTCACCTAGATACAGTACAGTGTTCTCTCCATCATCTCACCTAGATACAGTACAGTGTTCTCTCCATCATCATCTCACCTAGATACAGTACAGTGTTCTCTCCATCATCATCTCACCTAGATACAGTACAGTGTTTCTCTCCATCATCTCACCTAGATACAGTACAGTGTTCTCTCCATCATCATCTCACCTAGATACAGTACAGTGTTCTCTCCATCATCTCACCTAGATACAGTACAGTGTTCTCTCCATCATCATCTCACCTAGATACAGTACAGTGTTCTCTCCATCATCATCTCACCTAGATACAGTACAGTGTTCTCTCCATCATCATCTCACCTAGATACAGTACAGTGTTCTCTCCATCATCATCTCACCTAGATACAGTACAGTGTTCTCTCCATCATCATCTCACCTAGATACAGTACAGTGTTCTCTCCCATCATCTCACCTAGATACAGTACAGTGTTCTCTCCATCATCATCTCACCTAGATACAGTACAGTGTTCTCTCCATCATCATCTCACCTAGATACAGTACAGTGTTCTCTCCATCATCATCTCACCTAGATACAGTACAGTGTTCTCTCCATCATCATCTCACCTAGATACAGTACAGTGTTCTCTCCATCATCATCTCACCTAGATACAGTACAGTGTTCTCTCCATCATCATCTCACCTAGATACAGTACAGTGTTCTCTCCATCATCATCTCACCTAGATACAGTACAGTGTTCTCTCCATCATCATCACTCACCTAGATACAGTACAGTGTTCTCTCCATCATCATCTCACCTAGATACAGTATAGTATTCTCTCCATCATCATCTCACCTAGATACAGTACAGTGTTCTCATCATCCATCATCATCATCTCACCTAGATACAGTACAGTGTTCTCTTCCATCATCATCTCACCTAGATACAGTACAGTGTTCTCTCCATCATCATCTCACCTAGATACAGTACAGTGTTCTCTCCATCATCTCACCTAGATACAGTACAGTGTTCTCTCCATCATCATCTCACCTAGATACAGTACAGTGTTCTCTTCATCATCATCTCACCTAGATACAGTACAGTGTTCTCTCCATCATCATCTCACCTAGATACAGTACAGTGTTCTCTCCATCATCATCTCACCTAGATACAGTACAGTGTTCTCTCATCATCATCTCACCTAGATACAGTACAGTGTTCTCTCCATCATCATCTCACCTAGATACAGTACAGTGTTCTCTCCATCATCATCTCACCTAGATACAGTATAGTGTTCTCTCCATCATCATCTCACCTAGATACAGTACAGTGTTCTCTCCATCATCATCTCACCTAGATACAGTACAGTGTTCTCTCCATCATCATCTCACCTAGATACAGTATAGTGTTCTCTCCATCATCATCTCACCTAGATACAGTACAGTGTTCTCTCCATCATCATCTCACCTAGATACAGTACAGTGTTCTCTCCATCATCATCTCACCTAGATACAGTACAGTGTTCTCTCCATCATCATCTCACCTAGATACAGTACAGTGTTCTCTCCATCGTCATCTCACCTAGATACAGTACAGTGTTCTCTCCATCATCTCACCTAGATACAGTACAGTGTTCTCTCCATCATCATCTCACCTAGATACAGTACAGTGTTCTCTCCATCATCATCTCACCTAGATACAATACAGTGTTCTCTCCATCATCATCTCACCTAGATACAGTATAGTGTCTCTCCATCATCATCTCACCTAGATACAGTACAGTGTTCTCTTCATCCTCTTCATCATCATCTCACCTAGATACAGTACAGTGTTCTCTTCATCATCATCTCACCTAGATACAGTACAGTGTTCTCTCCATCATCATCTCACCTAGATACAGTACAGTGTTCTCTCCATCATCATCTCACCTAGATACAGTACAGTGTTCTCTTCATCATCATCTCACCTAGATACAGTACAGTGTTCTCTCCATCATCATCTCACCTAGATACAGTACAGTGTTCTCTTCATCATCATCTCACCTAGATACAGTACAGTGTTCTTCCATCATCATCTCACCTAGATACAGTACAGTGTTCTCTCCATCATCATCTCACCTAGATACAGTACAGTGTTCTCTTCATCATCATCTCACCTAGATACAGTACAGTGTTCTCTCCATCATCATCTCACCTAGATACAGTACAGTGTTCTCTCCATCATCATCTCACCTAGATACAGTACAGTGTTCTCTCCATCATCATCTCACCTAGATACAGTACAGTGTTCTCTCCATCATCTCACCTAGATACAGTACAGTGTTCTCTCCATCATCATCTCACCTAGATACAGTACAGTGTTCTCTCCATCATCTCACCTAGATACAGTACAGTGTTCTCTCCATCATCATCTCACCTAGATACAGTACAGTGTTCTCTTCATCATCATCTCACCTAGATACAGTACAGTGTTCTCTCCATCATCATCTCACCTAGATACAGTACAGTGTTCTCTCCATCATCTCACCTAGATACAGTACAGTGTTCTCTCCATCATCATCTCACCTAGATACAGTACAGTGTTCTCTCCATCATCTCACCTAGATACAGTACAGTGTTCTCTCCATCATCATCTCACCTAGATACAGTATATTATTCTCTCCATCATCATCTCACCTAGATACAGTACAGTGTTCTCTCCATCATCATCTCACCTAGATACAGTACAGTGTTCTCTCCATCATCATCTCACCTAGATACAGTACAGTGTTCTCTTCATCATCATCTCACCTAGATACAGTACAGTGTTCTCTCCATCATCTCACCTAGATACAGTACAGTGTTTCTCTCCATCATCTCACCTAGATACAGTACAGTGTTCTCTCCATCATCATCTCACCTAGATACAGTACAGTGTTCTCTCCATCATCATCTCACCTAGATACAGTACAGTGTTCTCTTCATCATCATCTCACCTAGATACAGTACAGTGTTCTCTCCATCATCATCTCACCTAGATACAGTACAGTGTTCTCTCCATCATCATCTCACCTAGATACAGTACAGTGTTCTCTTCATCATCATCTCACCTAGATACAGTACAGTGTTCTCTCCATCATCATCTCACCTAGATACAGTACAGTGTTCTCTCCATCATCATCTCACCTAGATACAGTATAGTGTTCTCTCCATCATCATCTCACCTAGATACAGTACAGTGTTCTCTCCATCATCATCTCACCTAGATACAGTACAGTGTTCTCTCCATCATCATCTCACCTAGATACAGTATAGTGTTCTCTCCATCATCATCTCACCTAGATACAGTACAGTGTTCTCTCCATCATCATCTCACCTAGATACAGTACAGTGTTCTCTCCATCATCTCACCTAGATACAGTACAGTGTCTCTTCATCATCATCTCACCTAGATACAGTACAGTGTTCTCTCCATCATCATCTCACCTAGATACAGTACAGTGTTCTCTCCATCATCATCTCACCTAGATACAGTACAGTGTTCTCTCCATCATCATCTCACCTAGATACAGTACAGTGTTCTCTCCATCGTCATCTCACCTAGATACAGTACAGTGTTCTCTCCATCATCTCACCTAGATACAGTACAGTGTTCTCTCCATCATCATCTCACCTAGATACAGTACAGTGTTCTCTCCATCATCATCTCACCTAGATACAATACAGTGTTCTCTCCATCATCATCTCACCTAGATACAGTATAGTGTTCTCTCCATCATCATCTCACCTAGATACAGTACAGTGTTCTCTTCATCATCATCTCACCTAGATACAGTACAGTGTTCTCTCCATCATCATCTCACCTAGATACAGTACAGTGTTCTCTCCATCATCTCACCTAGATACAGTACAGTGTTCTCTCCATCATCATCTCACCTAGATACAGTACAGTGTTCTCTCCATCATCATCTCACCTAGATACAGTACAGTGTTCTCTCCATCATCATCTCACCTAGATACAGTACAGTGTTCTCTCCATCATCATCTCACCTAGATACAGTACAGTGTTCTCTTCATCATCATCTCACCTAGATACAGTACAGTGTTCTCTCCATCATCATCTCACCTAGATACAGTACAGTGTTCTCTCCATCATCATCTCACCTAGATACAGTATAGTGTTCTCTCCATCATCATCTCACCTAGATACAGTACAGTGTTCTCTCCATCATCATCTCACCTAGATACAGTACAGTGTTCTCTCCATCATCATCTCACCTAGATACAGTATAGTGTTCTCTCCATCATCATCTCACCTAGATACAGTACAGTGTTCTCTCCATCATCATCTCACCTAGATACAGTACAGTGTTCTCTCCATCATCATCTCACCTAGATACAGTACAGTGTTCTCTCCATCATCATCTCACCTAGATACAGTACAGTGTTCTCTCCATCGTCATCTCACCTAGATACAGTACAGTGTTCTCTCCATCATCTCACCTAGATACAGTACAGTGTTCTCTCCATCATCATCTCACCTAGATACAGTACAGTGTTCTCTCCATCATCATCTCACCTAGATACAATACAGTGTTCTCTCCATCATCATCTCACCTAGATACAGTATAGTGTTCTCTCCATCATCATCTCACCTAGATACAGTACAGTGTTCTCTTCATCCTCTTCATCATCATCTCACCTAGATACAGTACAGTGTTCTCTTCATCATCATCTCACCTAGATACAGTACAGTGTTCTCTCCATCATCATCTCACCTAGATACAGTACAGTGTTCTCTTCATCATCATCTCACCTAGATACAGTACAGTGTTCTCTTCATCATCATCTCACCTAGATACAGTACAGTGTTCTCTTCATCATCATCTCACCTAGATACAGTACAGTGTTCTTCCATCATCATCTCACCTAGATACAGTACAGTGTTCTCTCCATCATCATCTCACCTAGATACAGTACAGTGTTCTCTTCATCATCATCTCACCTAGATACAGTACAGTGTTCTCTCCATCATCATCTCACCTAGATACAGTACAGTGTTCTCTCCATCATCATCTCACCTAGATACAGTACAGTGTTCTCTCCATCATCATCTCACCTAGATACAGTACAGTGTTCTCTCCATCATCTCACCTAGATACAGTACAGTGTTCTCTCCATCATCATCTCACCTAGATACAGTACAGTGTTCTCTCCATCATCTCACCTAGATACAGTACAGTGTTCTCTCCATCATCATCTCACCTAGATACAGTACAGTGTTCTCTTCATCATCATCTCACCTAGATACAGTACAGTGTTCTCTCCATCATCATCTCACCTAGATACAGTACAGTGTTCTCTCCATCATCTCACCTAGATACAGTACAGTGTTCTCTCCATCATCATCTCACCTAGATACAGTACAGTGTTCTCTCCATCATCTCACCTAGATACAGTACAGTGTTCTCTCCATCATCATCTCACCTAGATACAGTATATTATTCTCTCCATCATCATCTCACCTAGATACAGTACAGTGTTCTCTCCATCATCATCTCACCTAGATACAGTACAGTGTTCTCTCCATCATCATCTCACCTAGATACAGTACAGTGTTCTCTTCATCATCATCTCACCTAGATACAGTACAGTGTTCTCTCCATCATCTCACCTAGATACAGTACAGTGTTCTCTCCATCATCTCACCTAGATACAGTACAGTGTTCTCTCCATCATCATCTCACCTAGATACAGTACAGTGTTCTCTCCATCATCATCTCACCTAGATACAGTACAGTGTTCTCTTCATCATCATCTCACCTAGATACAGTACAGTGTTCTCTCCATCATCATCTCACCTAGATACAGTACAGTGTTCTCTCCATCATCATCTCACCTAGATACAGTACAGTGTTCTCTTCATCATCATCTCACCTAGATACAGTACAGTGTTCTCTCCATCATCATCTCACCTAGATACAATACAGTGTTCTCTCCATCATCATCTCACCTAGATACAGTATAGTGTTCTCTCCATCATCATCTCACCTAGATACAGTACAGTGTTCTCTCCATCATCATCTCACCTAGATACAGTACAGTGTTCTCTCCATCATCATCTCACCTAGATACAGTATAGTGTTCTCTCCATCATCATCTCACCTAGATACAGTACAGTGTTCTCTCCATCATCATCTCACCTAGATACAGTACAGTGTTCTCTCCATCATCTCACCTAGATACAGTACAGTGTCTCTTCATCATCATCTCACCTAGATACAGTACAGTGTTCTCTCCATCATCATCTCACCTAGATACAGTACAGTGTTCTCTCCATCATCATCTCACCTAGATACAGTACAGTGTTCTCTCCATCATCATCTCACCTAGATACAGTACAGTGTTCTCTCCATCGTCATCTCACCTAGATACAGTACAGTGTTCTCTCCATCATCTCACCTAGATACAGTACAGTGTTCTCTCCATCATCATCTCACCTAGATACAGTACAGTGTTCTCTCCATCATCATCTCACCTAGATACAATACAGTGTTCTCTCCATCATCATCTCACCTAGATACAGTATAGTGTTCTCTCCATCATCATCTCACCTAGATACAGTACAGTGTTCTCTTCATCCTCTTCATCATCATCTCACCTAGATACAGTACAGTGTTCTCTTCATCATCATCTCACCTAGATACAGTACAGTGTTCTCTCCATCATCATCTCACCTAGATACAGTACAGTGTTCTCTCCATCATCATCTCACCTAGATACAGTACAGTGTTCTCTTCATCATCATCTCACCTAGATACAGTACAGTGTTCTCTCCATCATCATCTCACCTAGATACAATACAGTGTTCTCTCCATCATCATCTCACCTAGATACAGTATAGTGTTCTCTCCATCATCATCTCACCTAGATACAGTACAGTGTTCTCTCCATCATCATCTCACCTAGATACAGTACAGTGTTCTCTCCATCATCATCTCACCTAGATACAGTATAGTGTTCTCTCCATCATCATCTCACCTAGATACAGTACAGTGTTCTCTCCATCATCATCTCACCTAGATACAGTACAGTGTTCTCTCCATCATCTCACCTAGATACAGTACAGTGTTCTCTTCATCATCATCTCACCTAGATACAGTACAGTGTTCTCTCCATCATCATCTCACCTAGATACAGTACAGTGTTCTCTCCATCATCATCTCACCTAGATACAGTACAGTGTTCTCTCCATCATCATCTCACCTAGATACAGTACAGTGTTCTCTCCATCGTCATCTCACCTAGATACAGTACAGTGTTCTCTCCATCATCTCACCTAGATACAGTACAGTGTTCTCTCCATCATCATCTGACCTAGATACAGTACAGTGTTCTCTCCATCATCATCTCACCTAGATACAATACAGTGTTCTCTCCATCATCATCTCACCTAGATACAGTATAGTGTTCTCTCCATCATCATCTCACCTAGATACAGTACAGTGTTCTCTCCATCATCATCTCACCTAGATACAGTACAGTGTTCTCTCCATCATCATCTCACCTAGATACAGTACAGTGTTCTCTCCATCATCATCTCACCTAGATACAGTACAGTGTTTCTCTCCATCATCTCACCTAGATACAGTACAGTGTTCTCTCCATCATCATCTCACCTAGATACAGTACAGTGTTCTCTCCATCATCTCACCTAGATACAGTACAGTGTTCTCTCCATCATCATCTCACCTAGATACAGTACAGTGTTCTCTCCATCGTCATCTCACCTAGATACAGTACAGTGTTCTCTCCATCATCTCACCTAGATACAGTACAGTGTTCTCTCCATCATCATCTCACCTAGATACAGTACAGTGTTCTCTCCATCATCATCTCACCTAGATACAGTACAGTGTTCTCTCCATCGTCATCTCACCTAGATACAGTACAGTGTTCTCTCCATCATCTCACCTAGATACAGTACAGTGTTCTCTCCATCATCATCTCACCTAGATACAGTACAGTGTTCTCTCCATCATCATCTCACCTAGATACAATACAGTGTTCTCTCCATCATCATCTCACCTAGATACAGTATAGTGTTCTCTCCATCATCATCTCACCTAGATACAGTACAGTGTTCTCTTCATCCTCTTCATCATCATCTCACCTAGATACAGTACAGTGTTCTCTTCATCATCATCTCACCTAGATACAGTACAGTGTTCTCTCCATCATCATCTCACCTAGATACAGTACAGTGTTCTCTCCATCATCATCTCACCTAGATACAGTACAGTGTTCTCTTCATCATCATCTCACCTAGATACAGTACAGTGTTCTCTCCATCATCATCTCACCTAGATACAGTACAGTGTTCTCTTCATCATCATCTCACCTAGATACAGTACAGTGTTCTCTCCATCATCATCTCACCTAGATACAGTACAGTGTTCTCTCCATCATCATCTCACCTAGATACAGTACAGTGTTCTCTCCATCATCATCTCACCTAGATACAGTACAGTGTTCTCTCCATCGTCATCTCACCTAGATACAGTATAGTATTCTCTCCATCATCATCTCACCTAGATACAGTACAGTGTTCTCTCCATCATCATCTCACCTAGATACAGTACAGTGTTCTCTCCATCATCATCTCACCTAGATACAGTACAGTGTTCTCTCCATCATCTCACCTAGATACAGTACAGTGTTCTCTCCATCATCATCTCACCTAGATACAGTACAGTGTTCTCTCCATCATCTCACCTAGATACAGTACAGTGTTCTCTCCATCATCATCTCACCTAGATACAGTACAGTGTTCTCTTCATCATCATCTCACCTAGATACAGTACAGTGTTCTCTCCATCATCATCTCACCTAGATACAGTACAGTGTTCTCTCCATCATCTCACCTAGATACAGTACAGTGTTCTCTCCATCATCATCTCACCTAGATACAGTACAGTGTTCTCTCCATCATCTCACCTAGATACAGTACAGTGTTCTCTCCATCATCATCTCACCTAGATACAGTATATTATTCTCTCCATCATCATCTCACCTAGATACAGTACAGTGTTCTCTCCATCATCATCTCACCTAGATACAGTACAGTGTTCTCTCCATCATCATCTCACCTAGATACAGTACAGTGTTCTCTTCATCATCATCTCACCTAGATACAGTACAGTGTTCTCTCCATCATCATCTCACCTAGATACAGTACAGTGTTCTCTCCATCATCTCACCTAGATACAGTACAGTGTTCTCTCCATCATCATCTCACCTAGATACAGTACAGTGTTCTCTCCATCATCATCTCACCTAGATACAGTACAGTGTTCTCTTCATCATCATCTCACCTAGATACAGTACAGTGTTCTCTCCATCATCATCTCACCTAGATACAGTACAGTGTTCTCTCCATCATCATCTCACCTAGATACAGTACAGTGTTCTCTTCATCATCATCTCACCTAGATACAGTACAGTGTTCTCTCATCATCATCTCACCTAGATACAATACAGTGTTCTCTCCATCATCATCTCACCTAGATACAGTATAGTGTTCTCTCCATCATCATCTCACCTAGATACAGTACAGTGTTCTCTCCATCATCATCTCACCTAGATACAGTACAGTGTTCTCTCCATCATCATCTCACCTAGATACAGTATAGTGTTCTCTCCATCATCATCTCACCTAGATACAGTACAGTGTTCTCTCCATCATCATCTCACCTAGATACAGTACAGTGTTCTCTCCATCATCTCACCTAGATACAGTACAGTGTCTCTTCATCATCATCTCACCTAGATACAGTACAGTGTTCTCTCCATCATCATCTCACCTAGATACAGTACAGTGTTCTCTCCATCATCATCTCACCTAGATACAGTACAGTGTTCTCTCCATCATCATCTGACCTAGATACAGTACAGTGTTCTCTCCATCATCATCTCACCTAGATACAATACAGTGTTCTCTCCATCATCATCTCACCTAGATACAGTATAGTGTTCTCTCCATCATCATCTCACCTAGATACAGTACAGTGTTCTCTCCATCATCATCTCACCTAGATACAGTACAGTGTTCTCTCCATCATCATCTCACCTAGATACAGTACAGTGTTCTCTCCATCGTCATCTCACCTAGATACAGTACAGTGTTCTCTCCATCATCTCACCTAGATACAGTACAGTGTTCTCTCCATCATCATCTCACCTAGATACAGTACAGTGTTCTCTCCATCATCTCACCTAGATACAGTACAGTGTTCTCTCCATCATCATCTCACCTAGATACAGTACAGTGTTCTCTCCATCATCATCTCACCTAGATACAGTACAGTGTTCTCTCCATCATCTCACCTAGATACAGTACAGTGTTCTCTCCATCATCATCTCACCTAGATACAGTACAGTGTTCTCTCCATCGTCATCTCACCTAGATACAGTACAGTGTTCTCTCCATCGTCATCTCACCTAGATACAGTACAGTGTTCTCTCCATCATCTCACCTAGATACAGTACAGTGTTCTCTCCATCATCATCTCACCTAGATACAGTACAGTGTTCTCTCCATCATCATCTCACCTAGATACAATACAGTGTTCTCTCCATCATCATCTCACCTAGATACAGTATAGTGTTCTCTCCATCATCATCTCACCTAGATACAGTACAGTGTTCTCTTCATCCTCTTCATCATCATCTCACCTAGATACAGTACAGTGTTCTCTTCATCATCATCTCACCTAGATACAGTACAGTGTTCTCTCCATCATCATCTCACCTAGATACAGTACAGTGTTCTCTCCATCATCATCTCACCTAGATACAGTACAGTGTTCTCTTCATCATCATCTCACCTAGATACAGTACAGTGTTCTCTCCATCATCATCTCACCTAGATACAGTACAGTGTTCTCTCCATCATCATCTCACCTAGATACAGTACAGTGTTCTCTCCATCATCATCTCACCTAGATACAGTACAGTGTTCTCTCCATCATCATCTCACCTAGATACAGTACAGTGTTCTCTCCATCATCATCTCACCTAGATACAGTACAGTGTTCTCTCCATCGTCATCTCACCTAGATACAGTATAGTGTTCTCTCCATCATCATCTCACCTAGATACAGTACAGTGTTCTCTCCATCATCATCTCACCTAGATACAGTACAGTGTTCTCTCCATCATCATCTCACCTAGATACAGTACAGTGTTCTCTCCATCATCTCACCTAGATACAGTACAGTGTTCTCTCCATCATCATCTCACCTAGATACAGTACAGTGTTCTCTCCATCATCTCACCTAGATACAGTACAGTGTTCTCTCCATCATCATCTCACCTAGATACAGTACAGTGTTTCTTCATCATCATCTCACCTAGATACAGTACAGTGTTCTCTCCATCATCATCTCACCTAGATACAGTACAGTGTTCTCTCCATCATCTCACCTAGATACAGTACAGTGTTCTCTCCATCATCATCTCACCTAGATACAGTACAGTGTTCTCTCCATCATCTCACCTAGATACAGTACAGTGTTCTCTCCATCATCATCTCACCTAGATACAGTACAGTGTTCTCTCCATCATCATCTCACCTAGATACAGTACAGTGTTCTCTCCATCATCATCTCACCTAGATACAGTACAGTGTTCTCTCCATCATCATCTCACCTAGATACAGTACAGTGTTCTCTTCATCATCATCTCACCTAGATACAGTACAGTGTTCTCTCCATCATCATCTCACCTAGATACAGTACAGTGTTCTCTCCATCATCTCACCTAGATACAGTACAGTGTTCTCTCCATCATCATCTCACCTAGATACAGTACAGTGTTCTCTCCATCATCATCTCACCTAGATACAGTACAGTGTTCTCTCCATCATCATCTCACCTAGATACAGTACAGTGTTCTCTCCATCATCATCTCACCTAGATACAGTACAGTGTTCTCTCCATCATCATCTCACCTAGATACAGTACAGTGTTCTCTTCATCATCATCTCACCTAGATACAGTACAGTGTTCTCTCCATCATCATCTCACCTAGATACAGTACAGTGTTCTCTCCATCATCATCTCACCTAGATACAGTACAGTGTTCTCTCCATCATCATCTCACCTAGATACAGTACAGTGTTCTCTCCATCATCATCTCACCTAGATACAGTACAGTGTTCTCTCCATCATCATCTCACCTAGATACAGTACAGTGTTCTCTCCATCATCATCTCACCTAGATACAGTACAGTGTTCTCTCCATCATCATCTCACCTAGATACAGTACAGTGTTCTCTCCATCATCTCACCTAGATACAGTACAGTGTTCTCTTCATCATCATCTCACCTAGATACAGTACAGTGTTCTCTCCATCATCATCTCACCTAGATACAGTACAGTGTTCTCTCCATCATCATCTCACCTAGATACAGTACAGTGTTCTCTCCATCATCATCTCACCTAGATACAGTATAGTGTTCTCTCCATCATCATCTCACCTAGATACAGTACAGTGTTCTCTTCATCCTCTTCATCATCATCTCACCTAGATACAGTACAGTGTTCTCTTCATCATCATCTCACCTAGATACAGTACAGTGTTCTCTCCATCATCATCTCACCTAGATACAGTACAGTGTTCTCTCCATCATCATCTCACCTAGATACAGTACAGTGTTCTCTTCATCATCATCTCACCTAGATACAGTACAGTGTTCTCTCCATCATCATCTCACCTAGATACAGTGTAGTGTTCTCTCCATCATCATCTCACCTAGATACAGTACAGTGTTCTCTCCATCATCATCTCACCTAGATACAGTACAGTGTTTCTCCATCATCATCTCACCTAGATACAGTACAGTGTCTCTCCATCATCATCTCACCTAGATACAGTACAGTGTTCTCTCCATCATCATCTCACCTAGATACAGTACAGTGTTCTCTCCATCATCATCTCACCTAGATACAGTACAGTGTTCTCTCCATCATCATCTCACCTAGATACAGTACAGTGTTCTCTCCATCATCATCTCACCTAGATACAGTACAGTGTTCTCTCCATCATCATCTCACCTAGATACAGTATAGTGTTCTCTCCATCATCATCTCACCTAGATACAGTACAGTGTTCTCTCCATCATCATCTCACCTAGATACAGTACAGTGTTCTCTCCATCATCATCTCACCTAGATACAATACAGTGTTCTCTCCATCATCATCTCACCTAGATACAGTATAGTGTTCTCTCCATCATCATCTCACCTAGATACAGTACAGTGTTCTCTCCATCATCATCTCACCTAGATACAGTACAGTGTTCTCTCCATCATCATCTCACCTAGATACAGTACAGTGTTCTCTCCATCGTCATCTCACCTAGATACAGTACAGTGTTCTCTCCATCATCTCACCTAGATACAGTACAGTGTTCTCTCCATCATCATCTCACCTAGATACAGTACAGTGTTCTCTCCATCATCTCACCTAGATACAGTACAGTGTTCTCTCCATCATCATCTCACCTAGATACAGTACAGTGTTCTCTCCATCATCATCTCACCTAGATACAGTACAGTGTTCTCTCCATCATCTCACCTAGATACAGTACAGTGTTCTCTCCATCATCATCTCACCTAGATACAGTACAGTGTTCTCTCCATCGTCATCTCACCTAGATACAGTACAGTGTTCTCTCCATCATCTCACCTAGATACAGTACAGTGTTCTCTCCATCATCATCTCACCTAGATACAGTACAGTGTTCTCTTCATCATCATCTCACCTAGATACAGTACAGTGTTCTCTCCATCATCATCTCACCTAGATACAGTACAGTGTTCTCTTCATCATCTCACCTAGATACAGTACAGTGTTCTCTCCATCATCATCTCACCTAGATACAGTACAGTGTTCTCTCCATCATCTCACCTAGATACAGTACAGTGTTCTCTTCATCATCATCTCACCTAGATACAGTACAGTGTTCTCTCCATCATCTCACCTAGATACAGTACAGTGTTCTCTCCATCATCATCTCACCTAGATACAGTACAGTGTTCTCTCCATCATCATCTCACCTAGATACAATACAGTGTTCTCTCCATCATCATCTCACCTAGATACAGTATAGTGTTCTCTCCATCATCATCTCACCTAGATACAGTACAGTGTTCTCTCCATCATCATCTCACCTAGATACAGTACAGTGTTCTCTCCATCATCATCTCACCTAGATACAGTACAGTGTTCTCTCCATCGTCATCTCACCTAGATACAGTACAGTGTTCTCTCCATCATCATCTCACCTAGATACAGTACAGTGTTCTCTCCATCATCATCTCACCTAGATACAATACAGTGTTCTCTCCATCATCATCTCACCTAGATACAGTATAGTGTTCTCTCCATCATCATCTCACCTAGATACAGTACAGTGTTCTCTTCATCCTCTTCATCATCATCTCACCTAGATACAGTACAGTGTTCTCTTCATCATCATCTCACCTAGATACAGTACAGTGTTCTCTCCATCATCATCTCACCTAGATACAGTACAGTGTTCTCTCCATCATCATCTCACCTAGATACAGTACAGTGTTCTCTTCATCATCATCTCACCTAGATACAGTACAGTGTTCTCTCCATCATCATCTCACCTAGATACAGTACAGTGTTCTCTCCATCATCATCTCACCTAGAAACAGTACAGTGTTCTCTCCATCATCATCTCACCTAGATACAGTATAGTGTTCTCTCCATCATCATCTCACCTACATACAGTACAGTGTTCTCTCCATCATCATCTCACCTAGATACAGTACAGTGTTCTCTCCATCATCTCACCTAGATACAGTACAGTGTTCTCTTCATCATCATCTCACCTAGATACAGTACAGTGTTCTCTCCATCATCTCACCTAGATACAGTACAGTGTTCTCTCCATCATCATCTCACCTAGATACAGTACAGTGTTCTCTCCATCATCATCTCACCTAGATACAATACAGTGTTCTCTCCATCATCATCTCACCTAGATACAGTATAGTGTTCTCTCCATCATCATCTCACCTAGATACAGTACAGTGTTCTCTCCATCATCATCTCACCTAGATACAGTACAGTGTTCTCTCCATCATCATCTCACCTAGATACAGTACAGTGTTCTCTCCATCGTCATCTCACCTAGATACAGTACAGTGTTCTCTCCATCATCATCTCACCTAGATACAGTACAGTGTTCTCCATCATCATCTCATCTAGATACAATACAGTGTTCTCTCCATCATCATCTCACCTAGATACAGTATAGTGTTCTCTCCATCATCATCTCACCTAGATACAGTACAGTGTTCTCTTCATCCTCTTCATCATCATCTCACCTAGATACAGTACAGTGTTCTCTTCATCATCATCTCACCTAGATACAGTACAGTGTTCTCTCCATCATCATCTCACCTAGATACAGTACAGTGTTCTCTCCATCATCATCTCACCTAGATACAGTACAGTGTTCTCTTCATCATCATCTCACCTAGATACAGTACAGTGTTCTCTCCATCATCATCTCACCTAGATACAATACAGTGTTCTCTCCATCATCATCTCACCTAGATACAGTATAGTGTTCTCTCCATCATCATCTCACCTAGATACAGTACAGTGTTCTCTCCATCATCATCTCACCTAGATACAGTACAGTGTTCTCTCCATCATCATCTCACCATCATCATCTCACCTAGATACAGTACAGTGTTCTCTCCATCATCATCTCACCTAGATACAGTAGTGTTCTCTCCATCATCTCACCTAGATACAGTACAGTGTTCTCTCCATCATCATCTCACCTAGATACAGTACAGTGTTCTCTCCATCATCATCTCACCTAGATACAGTACAGTGTTCTCTCCATCATCATCTCACCTAGATACAGTACAGTGTTCTCTCCATCATCATCTTACCATCCCACCTCAGCAGCACAACACACTGTTTACTACATCAGCCTCTGCTTCACAAAAATAATGACTACATATTCAACATCACCACAGAGGGCAGAGTTCAGCTGTGTTTCAGCCAGTGTTTCAGCCACATTCCTTTTTAGGACTATTGAATTAAACTGACTTGCTATGAGCGCTGTGCTAGCAAACACGCAGACACACGCAGACACACACACACACTCACACACACGCACACACACACAGACCAACTTGCTTGCAGTAATGCTTTCTGCTGAGCAGGTGAGGAGAGATGCGTGGGTGAACCATGCTGATGAGGAAAACCAGTGTGTGTCTGTGGGGAATGGAGAGACTGGGGGTGTTAAGCGCTGACAACGGAGGGCGTGTGTGTGTGTGTGTGATGCTGGGCAGTGTGGGTGCTAAGTGCTTGGTTGCAGAGCGGACCTGCTGACCTCTGATGTGTGAAAGACACAGAGACCAATAGAAAGAGACTTCCTACCATCAAAAGAGGCCAGGCTGTTGGGGTCTCCAAGCTCTGCAGTCACAGACAGAGACTGACGCACCTTCATATTGGTCTCCCTGCACAAACACAACACACACACACACTGTATATGAACTCACAAACCATCACTGAGCATCACTGAGGATCACTGTGTTGTGCTTTATTGGACTGTGCTGTGTGTTATGGTGTGTTCTTACCCATCTAGCTCTGCGGTCTCAATGTAACAGAGGCTATGAGGTTCACTACTGGACAGTAAGAGAAGGTCAGCCTGAAGAGAAAATCAGCTAGCATTAGCATCCACTAACACACTGTAGCATTTCACTTTGTCCCTTCTAGCATGGCCATCTAACAAGGCTAACACATTCCAGAAGCTCTGGCTAACACGCTACTAGTACAGTACATTGAAAGTTAACCTTAGTGTAGAGATTGTTTGGCTGAAATATGAGAGTGCTGTGTGTTACATCGCCTTTATGGAAGCCTTTAAAACCACCATGAATGAATCTCAATACCGGTAAGTGCTTGTATATATATCAAACCATTGCACTGCACCATAAAAAACGTGTTATGACAGAGTACATTACAACAGTTGTAAATGAATCACGACCAGTGTGTGTGTGTATGTGTGTGTGTGTGTATGTGTGTGTGTGTGTATGTGTGTGTGTGTGTATGTGTGTGTGTGTGTGTGTGTGTGTGTGTGTGTGTGTGTGTGTGTGTGTGTGTGTGTGTGTGATACATTATGTTGATGGTTGAATG
Source organism: Oncorhynchus nerka (assembly GCF_034236695.1). Lineage (NCBI taxonomy): Eukaryota > Metazoa > Chordata > Actinopteri > Salmoniformes > Salmonidae > Oncorhynchus > Oncorhynchus nerka. The sequence continues at coordinate 21,532,151 of NC_088409.1, forward strand.
ACATACACTTACTGCCACAAACTGGTTATTCTCCAGTTTAATGATATCACCCACTCTTACATTCATCCACTTCTCCTTCTGAAGACTGAGAGAGAGAAACGAGGGAGGGAGAGAGAAAGAGAGGGAGGGAGAGAAGGAGGGTGAGAGAGAGAGAGAGAGAGAGAGAGAGAGAGAGAGGAGGGATGGATGGAGGGTGAGAGAGAGGGAGAGAGAGAAGGAGGGAGGGAGGGTGAGAGAGAGGGAGAGAGAGAGAGAAGGAGGGAGGGTGAGAGAGAGAGAGAGAGGAGGGAGGGTGAGAGAGAGAGAGAGAGAAGGAGGGAGGGTGAGAGAGAGAGAGAGAGAGAGAGAGAGAGAGAGAGAGAGAGAGAGAGAGAGAGAGGGAGGGAGGGAGAGAGAGAGAGAGAGAGAGAGAGAGAGAGAGAGCGAGAGAGAGAGGGAGGTAGGTAGGTAGGTAAGTAGGTAGGTAGGTAGAAAGAGGAACTAAATTATAAATAGAAACAGCTTACGATATGTAGTTAAATGTCTGTATTGATGAGTGTAGACTGGACTAGATGAATGGCTGTATTGCTGAGTGAGGACTGTACTAGATGACTGTCTGTATTGCTGATTAGAGACTGGACAAGATGAATGTCTGTATTGCTGAGTGTAGACTGGACAAGATGAATGGCTGTATTGATGAGTGTAGACTGGACTAGATGAATGGCTGTATTGCTGAGTGAGGACTGTACTAGATGACTGTCTGTATTGCTGATTAGAGACTGGACAAGATGAATGTCTGTATTGCTGAGTGTAGACTGGACAAGATGAATGGCTGTATTGCTGAGTGTAGACTGGACAAGATGAATGTCTGTATTGCTGAGTGTAGACTGGACAAGATGAATGGCTGTATTGCTGAGTGAGGACTGGACTAGATGAATGTCTGTATTGCTGAGTGTAGACTGGACAAGATGAATGTCTGTATTGCTGAGTGTAGACTGGACAAGATGAATGGCTGTATTGCTGAGTGAGGACTGGACTAGATGTCTGTCTTTATTGCTGATTAGAGACTGGACTAGATGAATGTCTGTATTGCTGAGTGTAGACTGGACTAGATGAATGGCTGTATTGCTGAGTGTAGACTGGACTAGATGAATGGCTGTATTGCTGATTAGAGACTGGACTAGATGAATGTCTGTATTGCTGAGTGTAGACTGGACTAGATGACTGTCTGTATTGCTGAGTGTAGACTGGACTAGATGACTGTCTGTATTGCTGAGTGTAGACTGGACTAGATGACTGTCTGTATTGCTGAGTGTAGACTGGACTAGAGGAGACTTACGAGCCGTGGATGACGACCTGAGACTGCCGGTTGTTCACCTGGTTGTCACTCTTGTGACGGAACTGAAGGAGACAAGAATTGACATGTTTTTCTCTCCAAATATTATGTGTTTTGAATAGTGTAAGTTAGGACAGTTACAATTATCAACCAACAATTACGGACAAAAACTTCAAAATAATAGTCATGATCTGCACATCTTAAGACATTTATTTTAGGAGACGGGGCATTCAACTTTATATTCAACTAGATACAGTTCACCCAATAGCAGTTTTTCATTTTACATGAAGTGGGTAAAGCTGGTAATCATTTTACATGAAGTGGGTAAAGTTGGTAATCGTTTCACATGAAGTGGGTAAAGTTGGTAATCATTTTACATGAAGTGGGTAAAGCTGGTAATCATTTTACATGAAGTTGGTCAAGTTGGTAATCATTTTACATGAAGTGGGTAAAGTTGGTAATCATTTTACAATCAGAAAGGCACAGTCGGGAGAAGCTTCATTTTCAAAAGTTTCGGTTTCACCAAAGCTGTGTTGTAATCATTAGGTCGTCATAGCACATTTTACAGATGCATTATGATGCATTACAAGCTCTAAAGATTATTCAACCAAAATTACATTTATAATAATAACCATTTCCATTTGCATGACAATGAATTGTTACCCCAAATTCCATAATCGTCACAGCCCTAGTGTGTGTGTGTGTGTGTGTGTGACAGACACTCACATAGTCGTCAGTGGCATCCTTTACTGCAGTGATGCTGAGCACCAGGACTAAAGGCACTATGGTGGTGAACCAGGAGAGAGACGAGATCTGAGGAATCAACTGGAGAGAGAGAGAGGGAGGGAGGGAGGGAGGGAGGGAGGGAGGGAGGGAGGGAGAGAGAAAGTGAGTGAGTGAGAGAGAGAGAAAGAGAGAGGGAGGGAGGGAGGGAGGAAGAGAGAGGGATAGAGAGAGAGAGAGAGAGAGAGAGCGAGAGAGAGAGAGAGAGAGAGAGAGAGAGAGAGAGAGAGAGAGAGGGAGAGAGAGAGAGAGAGAGAGAGAGAGAGAGAGAGAGAAAGGAGAGAGAGAAAAGGAGAGAGAGGGAAACAGAGAGGGAGGGGCAGGAGGAAGGAGAGGGAGGGAGAGAGAGAAGGAAACAGAGAGTGAGGGGGCAGGACGAAGGAGAGTGAGGAGAGAGAGAGGGAAAAAGAGAGCGGTAGGGGGCAGGAGAAAGGGGAGGAAGAGAGAGAGGAGGGAGGAAGGGGAGAGAAAGAGAGGAGAGCGAGAGGAGGGAGGAAGGGGAGAGAAAGAGAGGAGAGCGAGAGGAGGGATGGGAGGTAAAACAAAGAAAGAGAAGAAAGCAGTCTCTATGATGTACCTGCTGTGTCCTTCAGTGTGGTGAAAACTGATAGCCTCTCTTTCTCCCCTCCCCACTCATCTCCACCCCACCCCCTTTACAGCATCCCTGTCTTCACTTCCTCTCCCTCCATTGTTTTATCCCCGTCTCTCTCTGCCCTCCCCATACCTCCACTTCCTCTCCCTCCATTACTTTATCCCCATCTCTCTGCCCTCCCCATACCTCCACTTCCTCTCCCTCCATTACTTTATCCCCGTCTCTCTCTGCCCTCCCCATACCTCCACTTCCTCTCCCTCCATTACTTTATCCCCGTCTCTCTCTGCCCTCCCCATACCTCCACTTCCTCTCCCTCCATTGCTTTATCCCCGTCTCTCTCTGCCCTCCCCATACCTCCACTTCCTCTCCCTCCATTGCTTTATCCCCGTCTCTCTCTGCCCTCCCCATACCTCCACTTCCTCTCCCTCCATTACTTTATCCCCGTCTCTCTCTGCCCTCCCCATACCTCCACTTCCTCTCCCTCCATTACTTTATCCCCGTCTCTCTCTGCCCTCCCCATACCTCCACTTCCTCTCCCTCCATTACTTTATCCCCGTCTCTCTCTGCCCTCCCCATACCTCCACTTCCTCTCCCTCCATTACTTTATCCCCGTCTCTCTCTGCCCTCCACATACCTCCACTTCCTCTCCCTCCATTACTTTATCCCCGTCTCTCTCTGCCCTCCCCATACCTCCACTTCCTCTCCCTCCATTACTTTATCCCCGTCTCTCTCTGCCCTCCCCATACCTCCACTTCCTCTCCCTCCATTACTTTATCCCCGTCTCTCTCTGCCCTCCCCATACCTCCACTTCCTCTCCCTCCATTACTTTATCCCGTCTCTCTCTGCCCTCCCCATACCTCCACTTCCTCTCCCTCCATTACTTTATCCCCGTCTCTCTCTGCCCTCCCCATACCTCCACTTCCTCTCCCTCCATTACTTTATTCCCGTCTCTCTCTGCCCTCCCCATACCTCCACTTCCTCTCCCTCCATTACTTTATCCCCGTCTCTCTCTGCCCTCCCCATACCTCCACTTCCTCTCCCTGCTTCCATCTTACCTGCAGTATGAGCAGAAAGAGGAAGTAGGTGTTGGCCACTTCCTGGAACTGTTCAAACAGGTTGACGGGCAGAAAGGTGATGACGTTGTACTTAGACGTCACAATACAGTTACTCTGAGAGAGACAGAGAGTGAGAGAGAGATAAAGAGAGATAAAGAGAGATAGAGAGATAAAGAGAAGGGGGAATAGAGGAAGGTATGTTCTAAATGTGAAATACTAATTACTACAAAAATAGAAAATGTTGGTCTATTATTAGTCATGTAATGTACTTAAACATAAATACACATATATAATCATGTACAAACACACAAACTATCTCTCTTACCGCATACTGAAACTTCTCGTTGTATTCTCTGTCATTGGCCCGGACCCTCCTCTCCTCCTCTGGTGAAACACACACAACACAACTGTGAGAGACAACACATAACTTTGAATAACACAACTCTGAAACATCTTAACCAAAAATATCTTTGGGATAACACACAGATTCCCTGCCAGGGACCTTGCCTTTGTGTGTGTGTTTATAAGAGGGTGATTATCCCAGGCCGAGTCCCAGGCCGAGTCAATATCACTCATTCATCAATACAGATGTTCTATGTTAATTTGATCCCTCTGTTGTCACAGGGAATTTTCCTTTGCAGCAGGAAAGGCACATTTTCAGTGTATTCAAGGTTTAAAAAGGCTTCTAAATGTTGTAATTTCCACTTTAAAATGTCAGACTAAACTAAAAATCAACAAAAATGTCTATTAATTATAATCCACATAATAATTCACAGTTCCTGTTGCTGCAGGATTATTGTCCTGCTGTGAGAAACTGGTCAGATTAGCATAGAACATCTGTAACTACAGTCTGTGTTGGACAGAAAAAGAGAGATGGAGGGAGGTTGATTTATCTAATTTACATATACAGTACAACCAAATCAATATAGAGCTACACATGTACGCGCACACGCACACACACACACACACTGACTGGCAGGTCAATCACGTTGTAAGAGGAATTAGCTCTGTTTGGCTGGTGCTTCTGAACATGAACAACCCAACAGGCTCAGACCAGACACAGTTAACCCACCCCTGGAGGGTGTGTGTGATCCCTGCGTCACTAAGGGAATAAACAGGTCATGACTCTGTAGAGGTCAGCTGAGGTGAATGTATACCTTGAGTTTTTTAAATAAAAAAGTTAATCAAATTAATGTCACCTTTATTTAACCAGGAAGGCCAGTTGAGAACAAGTTCTCATTTACAACCGTAACCTGGCCAAGATAAAGCATAGCAGTGCGACACAAACAACAACACAGAGTTACAAGGTGAGATGAATGTATACCTTGAGGTAAATATATACCTTGAGTTAAGGTGAATGTATACGTTGAGGTGAGGTGAATGTATACGTTGAGGTGAATGTATATGTTGAGGTGAATGTATACGTTGAGGTGAGGTGAATGTATACCTTGAGGTAAATGTATACCTTGAGTTGAGGTGAATGTATACGTTGAGGTGAGGTGAATGTATACGTTGAGCTGAGGTGAATGTATACCTTGAGGTAAATGTATACCTTGAGTTGAGGTGAATGTATACGTTGAGGTGAGGTGAATGTATACGTTGAGGTGAATGTATACGTTGAGGTGAGGTGAATGTATACGTTGAGGTGAATGTATACGTTGAGGTGAATGTATACGTTGAGGTGAGGTGAATGTGTACGTTGAGGTGAATGTATATGTTGAGTTGAGGTGAATGTGTACATTGAGGTGAATGTATATGTTGAGTTGAGGTGAATGTATACGTTGAGGTGAATGTATACATTGAGGTGAGGTGAATGTATACGTTGAGGTGAATGTATATGTTGAGGTGAATGTATATGTTGAGGTGAGGTGAATGTGTACGTTGAGGTGAGGTGAATGTGTACGTTGAGATGAGGTGAATGTGTATGTTGAGGTGAATGTATTCATTGAGGTGAGGTGAATGTATACATTGAGCTGAGGTGAATGTGTATGTTGAGGTGAATGTATACGTTGAGGTGAATGTATACGTTGAGGTGAATGTATACGTTGAGGTGAATGTACACGTTGAGGTGAGGTGAATGTATACGTTGAGATGAGGTGAATGTATACGTTGAGATGAGGTGAATGTATACGTTGAGGTGAATGTACACGTTGAGGTGAGGTGAATGTGTACATTGAGCTGAGGTGAATGTATATGTTGAGGTGAATTTATACGTTGAGGTGAATGTATACATTGAAGTGAGGTGAATGTGTACATTGAGTTGAGGTGAATGTGTATGTTGAGGTGAATGTGTACATTGAGTTGAGGTGAATGTGTATGTTGAGGTGAATGTGTACATTGAGTTGAGGTGAATGTGTATGTTGAGGTGAATGTGTACATTGAGTTGAGGTGAATGTGTATGTTGAGGTGAATGTGTACATTGAGTTGAGGTGAATGTGTATGTTGAGGTGAATGTATACGTTGAGGTGAATGTATACGTTGAGGTGAATGTATATGTTGAGGTGAGGTGAATGTGTACGTTGAGGTGAGGTGAATGTGTAGTGAATGTGTACGTTGAGGTGAGGTGAATGTATACGTTGAGGTGAATGTATACATTGAGGTGAATGTATACATTGAGCTGAGGTGAATGTATACGTTGAGATGAGGTGAATGTATACGTTGAGGTGAATGTATACGTTGAGGTGAATGTATACGTTGAGGTGAATGTATACATTGAGCTGAGGTGAATGTATACGTTGAGATGAGGTGAATGTATACGTTGAGGTGAATGTACACGTTGAGGTGAGGTGAATGTATACGTTGAGATGAGGTGAATGTATACGTTGAGGTGAATGTACACGTTGAGGTGAGGTGAATGTATACGTTGAGATGAGGTGAATGTATACGTTGAGGTGAATGTATACGTTGAGTTGAGGTGAATGTATAAGTTGAGGTGAATGTATACGTTGAGGTGAAGTGTACGTTGAAGTGAATGTATACCTTGAAGTGAGGTGAATGTGTACATTGAGTTGAGGCGAATGTGTATGTTGAGGTGAATGTGTACATTGAGTTGAGGTGAATGTGTATGTTGAGGTGAATGTATACATTGAGGTGAGGTGAATGTGTACATTGAGGTGAATGTGTACATTGAGTTGAGGTGAATGTGTATGTTGAGGTGAATGTGTATGTTGAGGTGAATGTGTACATTGAGTTGAGGTGAATGTGTATGTTGAGGTGAATGTGTATGTTGAGGTGAATGTGTACATTGAGGTGAGGTGAATGTGTATGTTGAGGTGAATGTGTACATTGAGTTGAGGTGAATGTGTATGTTGAGGTGAATGTGTATGTTGAGGTGAATGTGTACATTGAGTTGAGGTGAATGTGTATGTTGAGGTGAATGTGTATGTTGAGGTGAATGTGTACATTGAGGTGAGGTGAATGTATACGTTGAGGTGAGGTGAATGTGTATGTTGAGGTGAATGTGTACATTGAGTTGAGGTGAATGTGTACATTGAAGTGAGGTGAATGTGTACATTGAGGTGAGGTGAATGTGTATGTTGAGGTGAATGTGTACATTGAGGTGAGGTGAATGTGTACGTACGTTGAGGTTTATACGTTAATGAGCATCAGCCCTTTATTTTGAAGGCTGTAGTTTGAGTCAGTCAGGTGTTGTTTTATAACACTTCACTGAATATGCCTACACTTTGAGGGATTACTCATACCTCAAACTAAAGTCTCATTCCCTCTCTCTAGGAGGATGCTGAAAGCTCCAGCTGTCTCTCTCTCCCCCTCTCTCTCTCTTTCTCTCTTTCTCCCTCTCTCACTCACGTTCTCTCTCTCTTTCTCTCTCTCTCTAGGATGCTGAAAGCTCCAGCTCTCCAGCCACTCAAACTCCTCCGTCCATCCCTCACTCTAAATATTAAGAGACTAACTCCCTTCCCCTTAGCAACAGTGCTCTCCCTCTGGTTCTCCATCAACATAGAGAAACTGTATTCTCCCACTCCACTTCTCTTTCTTTCTCTCTCTCTCTTTCTTTCTCTTCTTTCTTTCTCTCTTTTTTTCTTTCTCTTCTTTCTTTCTTTCTCACTCCCCTTCTCTTTCTTTCTTTCTTTCTTTCTTTCTTTCTTTCTTTCTTTCTTTCTCTCTCTCTCTCTCTCTCTCTCTCAAAGACTTTTTGTGCTGAATGATGCAGTGCATGTTTTGGAGAAACCCTCCCTGCCTCCTTCTCTCCTCTAATATTAATGAGAGCTTTTAAAATTAAATGACTGCTGTTCACCCAGAGTAGAGCACGCACGCACGCACACACACACACACACACACACACACACACACACACACACACACACACACACACACACAGTCACAGGTAGGTCAGTCAAACACGGCCCCTGTCCTGTTTCAGAGGAATCGGAAAAAAGCATGCAGTACACACACAGTCACACACCTGCTAACTTCCTTCCTGTTTGTCTCTGTCAGCAGACCAGTCTATAACCAGCCCCTCAACCACACACACACCAGTGGTTTCCTGTGCAGCAGCATGCATGTCAGTCCCTCTAGTCTCATCCTCCTGAGGAATAGCCTTGTTGAGCACTGTCTGACCTACCAAAACACACAGCCCCATCTGACCTACCAAAACACACAGCCCCATCTGACCTACCAAAACACACAGTCCTGTCTGACCTACCAAAACACACAGCCCTGTCCGACCTACCAAAACACACAGTCCTGTCTGACCTACCAAAACACACAGTCCTGTCTGACCTACCAAAACACACAGTCCTGTCTGACCTACCAAAACACACAGTCCTGTCTGACCTACCAAAACACACAGCCCCATCTGACCTACCAAAACACACAGTCCCGTCTGACCTACCAAAATAAACAGTCCTGTCTGACCTACCAAAACACACAGTCCTGTCTGACCTACCAAAACACACAGCCCTGTCTGACCTACCAAAACACACAGTCCTGTCTGACCTACCAAAACACACAGCCCCATCTGACCTACCAAAACACACAGTCCTGTCTGACCTACCAAAACACACAGTCCTGTCTGACCTACCAAAATACACAGTCCTGTCTGACCTACCAAAATACACAGCCCTGTCTGACCTACCAAAACACACAGCCCCATCTGACCTACCAAAACACACAGTCCTGTCTGACCTACCAAAATACACAGCCCTGTCTGACCTACCAAAACACACAGTCCTGTCTGACCTACCAAAACACACAGTCCTGTCTGACCTACCAAAACACACAGTCCTGTCTGACCTACCAAAACACACAGCCCCATCTGACCTACCAAAACACACAGTCCTGTCTGACCTACTAAAACACACAGTCCTGTCTGACCTACTAAATCACACAGTCCCATCTGACCTACCATCTGACCTACCATCTGACCTACCATCTGACCTACTAAAACACACAGTCCTGTCTGACCTACTAAATCACACAGCCCCATCTGACCTACCATCTGACCTACCATCTGACCTACCAAAACACACAGTCCTGTCTGACCTACTAAAACACACAGTCCTGTCTGACCTACTAAAACACACTGTCCTGTCTGACCTACCAAAACACACAGTCCTGTCTGACCTACCAAAACACACAGCCCCATCTGACCTACCAAAACACACAGTCCTGTCTGACCTACTAAAACACACAGTCCTGTCTGACCTACTAAATCACACAGTCCCATCTGACCTACCATCTGACCTACCATCTGACCTACCATCTGACCTACTAAAACACACAGTCCTGTCTGACCTACTAAATCACACAGCCCCATCTGACCTACCATCTGACCTACCATCTGACCTACCAAAACACACAGTCCTGTCTGACCTACTAAAACACACAGTCCTGTCTGACCTACTAAAACACACTGTCCTGTCTGACCTACCAAAACACACAGTCCTGTCTGATCTACCAAAACACAAAGCCTCTCCAGGTTCTCCTTTACCCAAATCCAGATAGCAGATGTTCTGAAAGAGCTGCAAAACCTGGACCCGTACAAATCAGCTAGGCCCTATATAAACAGTTGATGGACCATAAGAAGACATTAACCTAGGCCCTATATAAACAGTTGATGGACCATAAGAAGACATTAACCTAGGCCCTATATAAACAGTTGATGGACCATAAGAAGACATTAACCTAGGCCCTATATAAACAGTTGATGGACCATAAGAAGACATTAACCTAGGCCCTATATAAACAGTTGATGGACCACAAGAAGACATTAACCTAGGCCCTATATAAACAGTTGATGGACCATAAGAAGACAATAACCTAGGCCCTATATAAACAGTTGATGGACCATAAGACGACATTAACCTAGGCCCTATATAAACAGTTGATGGACCATAAGAAGACATTAACCTAGGCCCTATATAAACAGTTGATGGACCATAAGAAGACATTAACCTAGGCCCTATATAAACAGTTGATGGACCATAAGAAGACATTAACCTATGCCCTATATAAACAGTTGATGGACCACAAGAAGACATTAACCTAGGCCCTATATAAACAGTTGATGGACCATAAGAAGACATTAACCTAGGCCCTATATAAACAGTTGATGGACCATAAGAAGACATTAACCTAGGCCCTATATAAACAGTTGATGGACCATAAGAAGACATTAACCTAGGCCCTATATAAACAGTTGATGGACCATAAGAAGACATTAACCTAGGCCCT